>NC_056739.1:15296791-15311791 GCF_019279795.1 Protopterus annectens
ACTGGTTACCACTTACTACAAGAGACATTTTTTGTGGAAATGTCTGAGTTTTACACTTTTATATGAGAGTTGCTGTGCACCTTTGCAAAGTAAAGTTTATGTTTAAATTTACCTCATATTCATTTAGAGACAACATGGAAACTAAAGTACTGAGACCTCCCTTTAATCTTTATCATTAATGAAAAAACATTTTCAAAAACTGTCCCCGAATCTTGTAGAAATGTATATCAGAAAATTAGACAATGTGAGAATATTATTATTTTTAAAAAACAGCTAAAGGCAATGTTAGTTCAGGAGACTAAATGTTAAATGTTTCAAAGGTAATGTTTTGTATGGATAGTTCTGCAACAGATTGCTTAAATATTTTCCAAAAAAATATTGTTTCATAATGATGATCTTTGTATAAATTATACTGAATGTATTCATAGTGTTAGCTAAATCCGTATATTCTAAGGTATTACAATTATATTTGAATTAAATTACTTGCTACACTTCTCTGCTTTGAAAAAACTGATTGCATTTGCCCAAAAGCGCTCAGTCTGTAAATATACCTATCTGCTGATTTCCTCTGTTTAAATATAGCTCATTTATTTTCTGGCAGTAGAAGGTTGAAGCAGTTAATTTTATTTTTATAAAAGAAAAAAACTTTTAGTTATGTACTCACCATAACTTCAGATGTTTGGGATCCATCTCGCCTACATTCTGAATGATGGGTTCGGAGCCGATACCTCGGCTCCGACTCGGCACACTTATGCTATAGAGCAAGGCCTCTTATTGGCTGAGCTTTCTTTATCCCAGGATGCACCACCACTAATCCCCCAGATCTTGTTTGTCCGCATTCATGCACACATGCACAGCTTGTTTATATAGCATTGTTAGATGTTTCAAGATGAAACAACAGGATTCGGACCTTCTGATATCCTCTGATCTCCAAGGAAGGGGGAAGGAGGGTGGGTTATTAGGAATGGAGGGGAGATGGATCCCAAACATCTGAAGTTATGGTGAGTACATAACTAAAAGATGTTATGTGATCCGATCTCGCCTACATTCTGAATGATGGGACAGCGTCCCTAGCACCTAAATCCCGGGTGGCTCATTGGAAAACACTCCTGAGCACTGTGGAACCAAATGAAGCTCGTCCTCTAGATGCCACATCTAATTTGTAGTGAGAAATGAAAGTATGCGGGAAGACCATGTAGCCGCAGCACAAATGTCACCAATAGCAAGCTTAGAATGAAATGCTACCGAAGTAGCCATAGCCCTTGTAGAATGAGCTTTGACAGAGGTGGAAAGCTCCTCGTTAGAAAAAATATAAGCTTGAGTAATACAGTCCCTGATCCATTTGGCAATAGTGACCTTTGTGACTGCGTTGCCCAATTTGTTTTCTGCAAAGGACACAAACAACTGATCTGTATTCCTTGACTGTTTGGTCCTATCCAAATAAAAACGTAACTGCCTATGGACATCTAGTGTGTGGAAAATAAATTCTGCTTCATTGGAGTATTTTGGGAAAAACACTGGGAGCTCTAATGACTGTTGTAAGCATAAAGTAGAGCAGACTCTAGGAACAAAAGAAGGATTCGGTCTGAGGGAAACTCTGTCTGGATGAAAAACCAAGTACGGAGGTTTTACTGACAAAGCTTGAAGTTCTGAAACCCTTCTGGCTGAAGTAATTACCACTAGGAAAGCTGTCTTCCATGATAGAAACTTTAAATCACAGGTAGCTGCCGGTTCAAAGGGGGAAGAAGTTAAGGCACGTAATACTATATCCAGATCCCATGGAGGTGCAGGATGAGAAACTGGAGGTCTTAATAGAGCAGCACCTTTCAAGAAGGTCTTACACAACCTGTTGCTCATTAAAGGTGGGTCTATGGATTCATGAAAGTTAGAAATTGCTGCCAATTGTACTTTGATGGTAGAAACAGAAGAGCCTTGGTTGAAAAGAGAGGTTAGGAACTTGAGTACTTCTGCTACGGGAGTTGAAATGGGGACCAGGCCCCGGAGGTGAGCCCATATAGCAAATCTTTTCCATTTGCTAGAATAAAGTTTCTTCGTAGTCGACTTGTGGGCTGAAGACAATATGCGCACTACCTCTGGGTCTAGTGCATGTCTCCTGACTATGGTTGGAAGAGGAGGAGCCAGGCCGTCAATCTTAATGTGTGTAGGGATTGGTGTAGTAGTCCCGACTGATGAGTCAGTAGGTCTGGGATCTGGTCCAGGAACCATGGACCTTCCAGAGCATGTTTCCGAAGATAGGGAAACCAGACTTGACGAGGCCAGTACGGAGCAATTAAGATCATCTTGCTCCCTAAGAGAGAAGCCTTCTGAATTACCTTTGGTAGTAGCGGAACTGGAGGGAAGGCATAAAGCAGGCCGGTGGGCCATGGATGGACTAACGCGTCCATAGGGCTCTTCCCCGGAGCCGGGGATAGGGAGAAAAAATCCTTGCACTTCGCATTCAGAGGAGTCGCGAAGAGGTCGCAACAAGGAACTCCCCATTCGCTGAAAATCTGTCTTGTAATAGTTATGTTCAGAGACCACTCGTGAGGAGAGAGAATGGTCCTGCTCGACCTGTCGGCTACGACATTGGATTTGCCCGGTATGTGAGTTGCCACTAGGAAGCGATTGGTTGAGATTGCCCATTCCCAGACCCTCATCGCTTCTCTGCAAAGAGGATAGGATCTGGTCCCTCCCTGCTTGTTCAGGTACCAGACAACTGACATGTTGTCCGTGTGAACAGCAATTACGCCCTGAGGGAGGTAACAGTGAAGGGCTTGAAGGGACAGAAGTACTGCTCTCATCTCTAGGATGTTGATGTGGAGAGAGGTCTCTTCCGGATGCCATTTGCCCTGGACTGACCTGCCCAGGGAATGCCCCCCCCACCCCGTCTGGGAGGCGTCCGTGGTCAACGTGGCTGCCGGAGGAGGAAGAGCAAAGGGTCGTCCCTGATCCAAATTGGAAGACACTAGCCACCAGCGAAGGTCTCGTCTGCAAGATTCTGTGATCCATATTAGATGACTGAGAGGGAGTTCCTGAAAGGACCATTGAGTTGAGAGAAGCCACTGGAGGATTCTCATGTGTAATCTTGCCAAGGGAACTAGCAGAACTGTGGCAGACATCGATCCCAATAGTTGCAAGACCATTCTGGCTGGGGCTTTGGACTTGGGGAGTAGGGCTCGAACCTGACTTTGTATGATGTGAATTCTGTCTGCAGGTAGATAGACCCGCATCTGGTTTGAATCTATCTCTGCCCCTATGAATTTTATCCTTTGAGATGGCCATAACACAGACTTTGGCCAATTGAAGGTGATTCCTAGGGAATTGCCCAGTGATGTTGTGGCCTGCAGACTCTGTAGAAGTAGATGCTTTGAGGTGGCAGTTAGAAGCCAGTCGTCTAGGTACGGAAACACCTGGAATCCTAGACTCCTCAAGTGAGCAGTCACTACTGCCAAGCATTTGGTGAACACCCTGGGGGCTGTGGTGAGACCAAAGGGCAGCGCATGAAACTGAAAATGACTGCTTCCTAGGCTGAAGCGCAAGTGTCTCCTGGACGTTTGATGTATTTTGATATGGTAATACGCGTCCTTGAGGTCTATGGAGCACATCCAAACACCTTTCTCCAACAACGGGAGAATGGTTTGTAAAGTGACCATTCGGAACTTGGACTTCTTGACTGAACGGTTTAGGTTGCTTAGGTCCAAAATGGGCCTCAAGTCCCCGGTCTTTTTTGGCACTAAAAAGAATCTTGAGTAAGTCCCTAATCCGATCTGGTCTGCGGGGACCGGTTGGATGGCTCCTTTTTGCAGCAGTTTTGAAATTTCTATGGCTGCGGTATCCCGTTGACTGGGTGGCGGGTCCGGGATTCTTTTGGACTGAGGGGGGGGACAACAGAATGGGATGGTGTAACCTCCGGCGATAATTCGAAGCACCCATCGGTCCTGAGTGATCCTTTCCCAGGCCTTTAGGTGCTTCGAAAAACGACCCCCGACTGGCTCCGGAGCAGCACAGCCGGGCAATCCCTCAGGGACTATGAAAGGTTGAGGAGCCACGAAAGGACTCGCGGTCTCCAGTGTTGCGGGGGCCTCTGCCGCCTCTGGGACGGCGTCTTCCTGATGAATTTCCCCCTCCTCTGCCTCTGGAGGGGGAACCTTCCTGCTGAGAGGAGTAAGACTTCTGCGATCTCCGGAACCACATCTTCCCTCCTCTTTTAGCCTTGGAATAAGGCCGAAAGGGAGTGGAAAATCGTGCCCCTACGGCAGTCAGAGTCTTACCCTCCTGTTCACAGCGGGTAAGTGTGTCTTTCACCTTGGGCCCAAACAGGGAGGACCCATCAAATGGGGCATCGCCGAATGAAGACTTGAAGGCCTCCGAAAAATGACACAGGCGAAGCCAGGCTTGCCTCCGTATCGCAATGCCTGTACCTGCCGCTCTACTCGCCCCCTCGGCCACATACGAGATGAGCCTCATGGACGAGTTCGAGATGGATGACATCGTAGCCAGCTGAGATCCAACCGTCTGGGCCAGCTCCTCAGGCAGGTTACCTAAGAGGGTATCGGATAGCTCCTTAATCAGATCCCTCTGGAATCTCGTAAAGTGCATTAGGTAGTTCAGAGACCTCAAAGTAAAGGCCGCTGAACTAAGGGTGCGCTTGCCGTACCGATCCATGCTCCTAGACTCCTTATTAGGAGGATGGACGGACGTAGAAGCCTCTGCTACATCCTGCTGTGTAGCAGATGCCACCACCATAGCATCCACAGCCACACCTTTCGTGAGGAACTCTCTATCTGGGGGTGCTGAAAGAAATTTGTTTGGACGAGTGGGCACCGGTTCCACAGAGTCCGGGTGTTCCCACGCCCTTCGACAGATCAAATCCAAGAGCTCGTCGAAGGGCGGAGACACCCAGGAGGCGGAGGGCTGAGCCCGAAGGCCTTCAGGAACACCGACTCATCAGCAGAGGGAGGTTTGGACTGCCAGCCGCCTCGTTGTTTTAGGGCTTCAAGGATGTCTGCAAAGGAGACATCATCCGAGGACGACTTGGGGGACCCCTCTGCATCATCGAGATCGGTGTCAGATGTCAAAGACTCGTCAGGGGAGTCAACGTGCTTCCTCTTGCACGTTTTCTTCCTGGGAGGTTCATCCGAAGAGGCTTCAGAAGGACCTCCAGGAGGGGGAGAAACCCCAGTGGGGGTAACCTGAGGCCCAGGGGCTCCGCTGTCTACTGACAGGGGAACTGCCAACGACCCAGTCTCCAAGAGTAGGGAAGGAGCCAGGGAAACTGTGGAGGTGGCCAAAGAAGATTTGGCTAGAGCACTCCTTATAGCCCTGAAGGCGGGACCACCAGAATCCTGGGAAGGTCGCCCCTCCGTGGCCACGACAGTAGACGGTACTCCCGCCGCCGACGCACCAAGAGGAAGACTTGGGATCGAAGGCATCAATCCCGAAGCTTCTCCCCTAGGGCCGAAGGAAGAAGTCCGTGCACTGAACTCCGACCCAGGAGCCGGAGTCGGAGCAAGGGTCGGGTCTGACCCTAACACCTCCACTGGTTCCACCAACACCCGCTCCAACGGTGCCGAAGCTGTTGGAGGAGGAAAAACTGTAAGGGAGTGGACCATCGGCTCCGAAGCCAAATGGGCTGGAGCCGAAACCATCTTTTGGAACACCGGAGACTGGAAGAGTCGAAGGAGTACCCTGTCGATGTCCGAATCAGACATCCTGGAAGATCTCGAGGATACCGATCGGGCCCGATCCGATTTCTCCATCGGCTCCGAAGGGCCTGGGGACCGGCTCCGAAAGGATTCCACTATTATCGGCTCCGAGGAAGCCTTCACCGAAATTTCTCGGCCCGATAAAGACTTCGCCCGAGGGGAAGTGTCTGAGCCGATGACCCTTATCGGCTCCAATATCAGTGGAGCTGATGAGGATGACCCGCCTCGATGCTCCAGACCTCGGCTCCGAAACCAGAGGGGTCGAGGTAGGAGGCATCGAGGCAGACCGTTCCGACCTCGGCTCCGAAGTCCGTGGAGCCGATGGAGAAGTCTGCTTGCCTTTCTTAGCCGTCGGCTCCGACTGACTGGTCGGGGCCGACGCTTTCCTCTTCTTAGAAGAAGGAGAGGAAGATAAAGCCTCCTCAAAAGAAGGCTTGATTAATCCTCTAAGGATTAATATGTTTTTCCTCTCCTGGAGGACTCCAGAGGAAAACGGATGGCACACACTGCAGGATTCTTGGAGATGTTTGGCGCCAAGACAATAGACGCACGAGGAGTGGTCGTCCGTAATGGACATTTTAAACCCACACCTCGTGCACTTCTTAAAACCGGATGGTTTATGTTCCTTAGACATAGTTGTAAAAACAGAAACAACAGTAAACTTTAAACAGCTTAGGACACAGGTACAACAAATATGCCAAAAAATATATAAATACTGAAAAGAGAAACTTTCCCCCTTTTTTATTTACACAGTAAGAAAAAGAAAGAAAGCAAGGAGGGTCAAGACCCTCTAACTCAAATGGGTACTTGACCCACACACAACCAATAAAGTAGTTAGAACAGGGAAGGCCCCCTCTGACTGAAAGGAATCTTCTCTGATAGGAAATTTTAAGTAAAAATCAATAAATCACCAAGAAACACACTCATACACAAATAATAGCCGTTAAAACAGCTTTTGGGTTAAAAAAAGAAAATTTCTGACAGGAAAAGATACTATTAATATAGTACTTAGCCCAGCCAATGTTGAGACCACGTCCAAGCTCTGTAAGCGGCAAACGAGATCTGGGGGATTAGTGGTGGTGCATCCTGGGATAAAGAAAGCTCAGCCAATAAGAGGCCTCGCTCTATAGCATAAGCGTGCCTAGTCAGAGCCGAGGTATCGGCTCCGAACCCATCATTCAGAATGTAGGCGAGATCGGATCACATAACATCTGTATTTTAGTTTTGCAGTTTACACAAGTTCAAAGTTTGATACAAGTTCAAATATTATAAATAAAACACTGTTATGTGCATTTTGTGTTTCATGATCACATTTTGTCTGTTCTTCAGTTTGCATTTAAAAGTTATCCCACAATTCCACCGGAGTGGGCATAGTTACATAATTATGTATGCAAATTTTATGTTGATCAGCATACAGATTTTTGGCCAGTTGTACCTATTTTTCATGGACCTTCGTCCAGATTTTCCATGATTCCAGGTTGAAAGGTATGCCCAAGGTACAGAGACAGCTCCCAAAAAAAATGGAGTCGACTCCTGCCCCTTGGGGCCAAGTGGGTAGCCACGGCCCTGGGAGGTCTCTAAATCCAACACAGGCCAAGAACTCTGAGCTTAAATCGGTGCCAAAGTAACAGAGAATGTCGGAATCGATGCAGCTGATGCTGGACAAATCGAAGCTAAACTCTCCAAGGTCTCACAAGAGGTTAGAGGAGGACTAGTAAATGGGGTGAAAATGTTCGGCACCCAAAGGGGTCAGAGCCAAGGGAACACCTGAAATTCCTATCACCCATAACATTTTTACACCAGTCTCTCTACATCAGTCTCTGTGAGGCTTTTGGTGGAAAGGATAGAGGACACAGAAGGAGACTTGTGTCTATGCAAAAAGACCTCAGGTAATTCCCCAGCAATGGTATCGATAGATGGGGAATATTGACATCTAGGTGCTTGCCAACTAGAAATACTTGGCGTTGGATCAGACAGCACTAAAGAAGTGCTCAGAGCTTGGATCTTCGCACCCAAGCCAGAAGTTAGAATCTGCGCCGAAGCCCTCGGAGTTGAAGGTTTAGAACCCATAGAGGGTGTCAGTGCAGACACTGCATCAACATCTGTCAGAGCCGAGAAGCTTTTTGGCACCAAGGATTTCACTTTTTTGACTGTCATCACTGGAAAAGCTAGCATAAATTTATTATTTATTTTATTTATTTACATTTGTTGACTGGGAAAATCTGACTGGACACAGGTCCTTTTTCAGCGAAGGCCCGGGGAGAAAAGCTCCACAATAAAAACAACAATTAAAAATAACAATTAATTACAAGTTACAAGAAGTATAGGTAGGTTTTGTTTAACAATAGTAGTAAACAGTTATAGTTCAAAATGTAATTATTTAGTTAATGGTGCAACACTTGTATCACTGGTGCCATAAAGATTAACGAGAAGTTATGTACCTACCATAACGTTCCATGTTAGTTGTCTTCTTCTCGCTGGATGGGTTCGGAGCCGATCCTCGGCTCCGACTCGGCCAATACTAAAGCTCGAGAGCTATTTTTACCGGCTCGAGGCTCCCCTATATCCCACAATGCTAGGCGGTAACTACTCAGATCTCATTTGATAGCTAAAACCATAGCAGCTCTGGTCCTCAAGGGATGGAAAAAGAGAAAGACCACCTCTATATAAACCTACGTCTAAAGTTACCAAAAAAGGGACAATAGAGGTGACTGAAAAAAGTGGGAAGGAAGATCCCAAAGGATCCTTTCGGTCTGTCCGGGCTAGGGGGATGGAGGGTGGGACGCAAGAAAGAAGGCGAGAAGAAGACAACTAACATGGAACGTTATGGTAGGTACATAACTTCTCAATGTTAAGTTGTCAATCTCGCCTTCATTCTTGCTGGATGGGACCGCATCCCTAGCACTTTTACCCTGGGTGGCTCATCGGAACAGACTCTTGAGGACGGTGGAACCAAAGTTAGCCCGGTTTCTGGAGGCCATATCCAATTTGTAATGTGAGATAAAGGTATGAGGAAAAGCCCATGTGGCTGCTGCACAAATGGAATCTATTGGCAGTCTAGCCTGAAAAGCTACCGATGTAGCTAACGCCCTGGTTGAATGAGCTCTAGGTCTTGATGGTAGCTTTTGACTTCTGAGTTCATAGACGAAAGTAATTATAGAGGCCAGCCATCTAGATAGGGACACTTTAGAAACTGGAAGGCCCATTTTCCCTTCCGCATAAGATAGAAAGAGCTGATTAGATTTCCTAAACTGTTTTGTTCTGTCTAAATAAAAATGAAGCTGGCGATCAACATCCAGAAAGTGTAACTTTTGTTCTGCCCTGTTGGAAAAATCAGGGAAGAAAACTGGAAGATCGATAGTCTGGTTTAGATTTGCCTCAGAAGCAACTTTGGGTAAAAAGGACGGGTTAGTCCTGAGGGACACTCTGTCTTTATGGAAAACTAAATACGGGGGACGAATGCAAAGAGCATGAAGTTCAGATACCCTTCTAGCTGACGTTATGGCTACTAGAAAAAGGGTTTTCCATGAGAGCAACTTCAGAGAGCAGGAAGCCGCAGGTTCAAAGGGGGGAAAAATCAAGGAAGCCAGGACTAAATTTAAGCCCCACTGAGGTGGGGGGTCTCTGATTGGGGGCATACCTTTGAAAAAGGCTTTGCAAAGTTTATGGTACATAATGTTGGAGTCCAAAAGGCCTAAGTGAAAGTTAGATATGGCCGGCAATTGTACTCTGATAGTAGATGAAGAAGAGCCTGAGTGAAAAAGCTCTGCCAGGAAGTCTAGAATAGACTGGATAGGCGCGGTGAAAGGGTCTATGTTTTTAGTTGCTGCCCAGAAGGAAAAACGTTCCCACTTGCTATTGTAAATCCTTCTGGTAGAAGACTTGTGGGAAGCTATAAGGATGTTATGGACTGAATGGGAAATTAGAGGAAGCCTGGCTAGGGTAGGAAGCGGAGCAACCAAGCTGTGAGGTTGAGAGATTGGAGGGAGTGGTGCAGCTGACCTGACTGATGGGTCAAAAGATCTGGCACTGGGTACAGATGCCAACGCTGTTCCAAGAGGTAACGATGCAGGAATGGAAACCATATCTGTCAAGGCCAGTACGGAGCAATGAGGATCAAAGTGACTCTCAAGGCGGTAGCTTTCTGAATTAATTGAGTGATCAGTGGAAAGGGGGGGAAGGCATACAGAAGTCCCTGGGGCCAATCGTGGACTAGAGCGTCTCTGGTGGGTTGGCCGGGTAGAAGGAAGAGGGTGAAGAAATCAGGATACTTGCTGTTCTGGAGAATTGCAAAAAGATCGCAGCAAGGTCGACCCCATCTCTGAAAAATTTCTTCCAGCACTGATTGTTTGAGAGACCACTCGTGTGGCATGAGCATGGCCCTGCTTAACTTGTCCGCTATCACGCTGGACTTCCCGGGGATGTGCATTGCTGTCAGAAACCGCTGAGAAGAGATCACCCACTGCCAAAGTCTGAGTGCCTCTCGACATAACGGATAGGACTTGGTTCTGCCCTGTTTGTTGATGTACCACACTACGGACATATTGTCCGTCTTAACTGCAACAGTCCTGGTGGGAAGAGAGTCCTGAAGGGCCTGCAACACTAAAAGTACTGCTCTCATCTCCAAGACATTTATGTGCAAGTGGCATTCGAAAGGTTGCCACGTGCCCTGGACCGTCCTGCCCTGATAATGCCCCCCCCCCCACCCGATCAGGGAAGCGTCCAACGTCACCGTGGCGACCGGGGGGGGGGAGGAACTAGGGATCTGCCCTGAAGAATTTGAGGTGAGAACATCCACCAAGAAAGATGATTCTTGCACGATTGGGTCAGCAAAATGCTGTGAGACATTGGGAGCTGTTGGTAGGACCATTGAGAAAACAGCATCCACTGAAGGATCCGCATGTGAAAACAGGCTAGGGGAAGGAGTGTGATGGCAGCCACCATGAGACCTAATACCTTCAAGACAAACCTGGCTTGGATTTTGTTGCACTGAAGAAGAATGTGAACATGTCTGCGGATATCTGACACCCTTTTCTCTGTTAGCTTTGCGGAAAGATGAATTGTGTCTAATGTGGCGCCTATGAAGGTAATAGACTGACAAGGTGACAAGGCACATTTTTCGAAATTTATGGAAATGCCTAGAGCTTTGCAAGTATGAATGGTGCAGTCTCTGGATAGGAGAAGTTGACGCCTGGTGGTGGCGGTAAGGAGCCAGTCGTCTAGATATGGATACACCTGGAATCCTTGTCGTCGCAGGTGAGCCGTTACCACTGCCATGCATTTGGTGAACACTTGGGGGGGCTGTAGTGAGACCAAAGGGCAGGGCTATGAACTGGTAGTGACTGGCTCCCAGCCAGAAGCGGAGGAGCCTTCTGGAGCGTCTGTGCATCTTGATATGATAGTCGCATCCTGAAGGTCTATTGAGCACATCCAATTGTCCTGACCCAAGAAGGGTAGAATGGACTGTAGCGTGACCATCCAGAATTTCGTTTTTCTTACAGACTTGTTTAGTCTGCTGAAATCCAATATTGGTCTCCAGTCCGCTGTCTTTTTTGGTACCAAAAAGAATTTGGAGTAGATTCCGGATCCTTGTTGGTCTGCCCGGACTGGCTGGATAGCTCTTTTTGACAGCAGCTTTGATATTTCTAGTGCTGCCCGTTCCCTTAGACTGGGTGGAACGTCTGGAAGGGGCCCTTTTGGTTGATATGGGGTGTGGACAAAGGGAATTTTGTAACCCTTGGATATAATCATCCGTACCCATCTGTCTTGAGTGAGAGAAAGCCAGGCTTCTGGATACAGTGATAATCTTTCCCTGACTGCCTCCGAAGGCAGACAGTCAGGCAGCTCCTCAGGGATGCTGAAAGGGTTTGTCAGAAAGAGTCTCTCTGCTACCCTGATTCTGCGGACCCCCTCTGCCTCTAGGGCGGCATCTATAGTTGTTCCCCCCTCTGCCTCTAGAGGGGAACTGACCTCGTGCGTCAGGCGAGACTCCCTGTGGTTTGCGGAACCACACCTTTCCCCCCTTCTGACCCTTGGGATATGGCCTGGAAGGGTGGAAAAACGGACTCCCACGGCAGAGAGAGTCTTGCCTTCCTGCTCGCACCTGGTCAAAGTATCCTTCACCTGAGGTCCAAACAAAGCTGAACCGTCAAAGGGGGAATTGGTGAAGGACGCCTTGAAAGGGTCTGCAAAGTTGCAAAACCGCATCCAGGCGTGACGTCGTAAAGCTACGCCTGTACCTGCGGCCCTACTCGCCCCATCAGCCGCATAGGAGATAAGCCACATGGAGGAGTTGACGATCAAATTTAGGGTTGCATAATGGGAGTTCATCTTGTCTCGAAACCCCTCAGCTGTTGGATCCTGTATAGCATCACCCATTTCTGTGAGCAAGTCTCTCTGAAGATGGGTGAAGTGGCACAAGTAGTTCAGCGACCGCATAGCAAAGGTCGCTGAGGAAAACATCCGCTTACCATACCTATCCATAGTCCTAGATTCCTTATTAGGAGGATGGACAGGAACTGAAGGATCAGCTAATTCCTTCTTAGTGGCTGCGGTCACCACCATGGCATCAACGGAGTCGCCCTTAGATAAGAATTGTTTTTCCATAGCAGCTGTGATGAATTTAGACGGCCTCCGTGGGGTAGGCTCCACTGTATCAGGGGCCATCCACGCCTTCCTTGCCACCACCTCCATGAGGGGGTCGAAGGGAGGAGACACCCAGGGCGAGAACCAAACGCCTCAAGGTAAACCGACTCATCCTCGGAAGGGTTGAGGGTGGACCAGTTCCCCCTCTGTTTAAGGATTTCAAGTATGTCAGAAAAGGAGACATCTTCAGAGGGGGACCGTGGGGACCCTTCCGACTCATCCAAGTCGATATCTGACGTGATACACTCAGGGGAGTCAATATGCTTCCTCTTGCATTTTTTCTTCCAAGAGGGTTCCCCTGCTGGATCAGGGGAGGCCTCAGAAGAGGAGGATATTCCCAATGGGGAAACCTGAGGCATTGGGTCTCTACGGTCTGGAACGAGAGGGTGGGTAGAGACTACCGCAGGCACTGTAGAGGGAGGAGCTGAGGGAGCCGACCGTGGGGCAGACACAGGGTCTAGCACGCTCATGACCTCGAAGGCACCCCGATCAGGCTGGGCCGAAGATCTCCACTCCGAAGAGATGAGGACTCCTCCCGGCACCGAGAGGGACGGCTCCGAGGCCGATGTCGGGGCCGAACTCACCAGTGCCGAAGCTCGGAGAGGGAGAACGTGGTCGGACAAGGGTTCGATGCCACTCGCCCCCGCGGAGCCGACGAGGGAAGCTTGGCGCCCAGATCCTCCAAAGAGGAGATCGGAGGAGGAACCGAAAATGGGATGGGTATAGCCACTGACTGTTGAGTAGGGCTATGCAGCATTTGGGCTAGTGCCTGAGACTTTAAAAGTCTACTAACCACCCTCTCTAAGTCATGGTCAGACAGCCTGGAGGACCGAGAGGAATGGGACCTGTGGCTCCGCTCCGACAGAAGTGGGGATCCCGGAGCCGAGTGAATGGAGCCAAGGGACGGGGACCTTGACCTCTTCCTAATAGATGGCTCCGATACTACTATCGGAGCCATTGTAGTCATGGAACCCTCGGCTCCGGCCAGAGCCGAGGTAACAGATTGAGTCTTAGAAACATCGGCTCCAGCCGGAGCTGATGTCGAAGCAGTTTTGGTGCCTCCAGTCAAAGGCTCTGAAGCTGGAGCCGACGGCCTGGAAGGCTTCGAAGGCTTCCCCGACGAAGACTGGGTCGCGGAGCCTTCAGGCTTTAACAAGCCTCGAAGTATTAATTTGTTCCTGAGCTCCTGCAGGACTCTTGGACTGAATGCATGGCAGACAGAACAAGAGTCCTGCAGGTGCAGAAGTCCCAGGCAATATACACAAAAAGTGTGACCGTCTGTCAGAGACATTTTCTGACAGCACGAGTCACACTTCTTGAAGCCTGAGACCTTGGTGTCTTTAGACATCTTAAATCAAAGTGCAAAACACAGACGCACACACAGATACACCCCTTTAACAAAAAAAAACTAAGTCAATCACACAGACACAAGAAAAAATACTGACTGACTAAGGGAAAATAAGGGTTAGGCCCAAAGGCCTAACAAATTAACAGGACAAAAGAGGGAATAAAACAGGATAAAAGGGACCCGATTAAGCTAAAAGGGATAGAAATGTAGGGGACACCAACAACTACACTATTTGAATAAAAAACTTAGGGGGTTTTAGAGAAATTTACCAAGTAAATTAAACTAACCTGCAGAGCCGGTAGAATAAAGCACCTTGCAGCTAAAGTGGCAAACGAGATCTGAGTAGTTACTGCCTAGCACTGTGGGATATAGGGCAGCCTCGAGCCGGTAAAAATAGCTCTCGAGCTTTAGTATTGGCCGAGTCCATCCAGCAAGAATGAAGGCGAGATTGACAACTTAACATCAAGTATTTTAATAGCTGAACTAGCAGCTATTACCCCTGAATAACAGTGGCTAAGATTACAGCTGAGATATAGGTTTACAAGCAATGTATTTGGCTGCAATCTAAGGTAGTTACAGGGGGGAAGAAAGGGATTAGAGAGGTTGGGGTAGAGATGTTAGAGAGGTTTATTACAGGGGCATGTCCAGTGCTCTTTTAGATGAGATTTTAGAGCAGTTTTGAAGTTAGTGTATGATGACACAGACGTTATAGTGTGAGGAAGGGTATTCCATAATTTTGCTATGGAGTAGGAGAAGAGAGCTTCTCCAGCAGAGTTCCTGGTTTTAGTTACCTGTAATTAATGCATCTTTTCTTGGCCTTCACAGATGAAGAGGAAGAAGAGGAAGGTGATGAGATATCAGTTTTGTTTTTTTCAGCAGATATGGCCTCATCAAAGCCAGTCAGAATGAAAGCTTTTAAAATAAGTTTATTTGTCCTCTCCACTAAAGCTCTGTGGCTAAAGTCATGACATATACTGCAATCTTCATGCAGGCGGTACGGTCCTAAGCAGCAGACACAGAAAGTGTGTGTGTCTGAGAAAGGAATTTTGTGGCCACACTACTGGCATTTCTTAAAGCCAGAGGGGCTCTTAGGTTTTTCAGCCATACCAAGAAAGAAGTTACACTCTCACCACACACACAAACACACATGACAGAAGGTTGGAGCAATTACAGTAGACAATTCAAGCACTTGTAAACTTTCAAACAAGGAAGAAGTCAAGTTTTTTTTTTTTTTTTTTTTTTTTTTTTTTAGAGTGCTATAAAGAAAGGAGGAAGAGTACACCAAAGTGTACGGAAAGGGGG